>NW_020955674.1:328442-329493 GCF_003031625.1 Empidonax traillii | reverse complement strand
AGCGAGACCAACGCAGGGACCCACTGTTCCTAGACCTCGCCGGAAGAGAAGAGAGCGAGGTCTCTAATCTCCGACTTATTTATACTCTGGTTTACGTAAAAATTGTGTGGAATACTGGGTACTTGGCTCCTTCCTTGGTTACAAACTGGTCACCAAGGAAGGCCTAGACTAAAACCATCACATTCTCCATGGCCATCCTAATCCATATGATTTGATGAAGTGATGCAGATAGTCATAATGTAGATAGCCATAAAATGCTATCCCCTTTATTTCAGAAACTTAAGACTTCCAAGCCACATACAAAATCCAACCCAAGGAAACGATCCCAAGGGATCCACTTGAGCCCTCAGTGCTGCCTTCATTCTGTGCCATGGGTTGACCGGTCCCTTTGGTTCTCTGCTCAGCAGGATTACAGTCCTGGTCTAAATTGGAAGACAACTGCGCTTCTGTTCTCTGAGTACCAGTTCATTGTCACTCTGTGTTAGAAGCCTGTGCTAAGCTATGTGTTAAGCTTGCATTTCACTGTTCCAAAACGAGTTTGTGTATGAAAGATGTAACAGTGGTGTTATATTGCTCTGCTGGGACAAAAGGAGGACCTCCTTAGGCCAAACACGCTTTATGCTGAAGAGCAGAGCATGAAAGGAGACCAAAACCTTTTTCTGCCCATTACTACTATTTGCTGAAGGAGTTCTCCTTTAATTGCACATCTCAGCCCTTGGTGGCTTTTTGAGGAAAAGAGGAGACAAAGAATAAGGGGAAGACTTGAGAGACATCCATTGGAACTCTCTTCCTGAAATTGGCTCTGTATTTCCCAGAGATGAAGAAATTTTCTTAGCATTTCAAACCTTCCACAGCAGCTCAGCCTTGCCTGAGTGCAAACTTGGGAGTGATTTTCTTTATCCAGGCCAGAAACCTGTTCATAGTTTGCTACTTACAGACCAGTAAATTACTTCTTCAAAAAGTTCCTATTTTGATAAATTGGTGTGCTTGTGTGTTTGCACTATATTATGTAAGAGGAGCCTTGTCATCTCATTGAAATAATAAGACATTG